>NC_068454.1:79176131-79211131 GCF_023373465.1 Oncorhynchus keta
TTTGTAGGCCTCCTTGCTTGCAGACGCTTTTTCAGTTCTGCCCACAAATTTTCTTTGGGATTGAGGTCAGGGCTTTGGTGATGGCCACTCCAATACCTTGACTTTGTTGTCCTTAAGCCATTTTGCCATAACTTTGGAAGTATGCTTGGGGTCATTGTGAAGAGAGAGAGAGAGAGAGTGTGAAGTGCACCAGTCCCTCCTCCAGCAAAGCACACCCACAACATGATGCTGCCACCCCCGTGCTTCACGGTTGGGATAGTGTTCTTCAGCTTGTAAGCCGCCTGTCACGTTCTGACCATCGTTCGTATGTGTTTTCCTTGTTTTAGTGTTGGTCAGGACGTGAGCTGGGTGGGCATTCTATGTTGTGTGTCTGGTTTGTCTATTTCTATGTTTGGCCTGATATGGTTCTCAATCAGAGGCAGGTGTTAGTCATTGTCTCTGATTGGGAACCATATTTAGGTAGCCTGTTTTGTGTTGGGTTTTGTGGGTGATTGTTCCTGTCTCTGTGTTTGCACCAGATTGGGCTGTTTAGGTTTTCACATGTTTATTGTTTTGTTAGTTTATTCATGTATAGTGTCTTTATAAATTAAACATGAATAACCACCACACTGCATTTTGGTCCCCCTCTGTTTCACCAGAAGAAAACCGTTACACCGCCCCCTTTTTCCTCCAAACATAACGATGGTCATTATGGCCAAAACAGTTGTATTTTTGTTTCATCAGACAAGAGGACATTTCTCCAAAAAGTACGATCTTTGTCCCCATGTGCAGTTGCACACCGTAGTCTGGCTTTTTTATGGCGGTTTTGGAGCAGTGGCTTCTTCCTTAATGAGTGGCCTTTCAGGTTATGTTTATATAGGACTAGTTTTACTGTGGTTATAGATACTTTTGTACCTGTTTCCTCCAGCATCTTCACAAGGTCCTTTGCTGATGTTCTGGGATTGATTTGCACTTTTCACACCAAAGTACGTTCATCTCTAGGAGACAGAATGCGTCTCCTTCCAGAGCGGTATGACGGCTGCGTGGTCCCATGATGTTTATACTTGCGTACCATTGTTCGTACAGATGAACGCGGTACCTTCAGGCGTTTGGAAATTGTTCCCAAGGATGAACCAGACTTGTGGAGGTCTACAATTAATTTTCTTAGGTCTTGGCTGATTTCTTTTGATTTTCCAATGATGTCAAGCAAAGAGGCACTGAGTTTGAAGGTAGGCCTTGAAATACATCCACAGGTACACCTCCAATTGACTCAAATTATGTCAATTAGCCTATCAGAAGCTTTTCCAAGCTGTTTAAAGGAACAGTCAACTTAATGTACTGTATGTAAACTTCTGACCCACTGGAATTGTGATACAGTGAATTATAACTGAAATAATCTGTCTGTAAACAATTGTTGGAAAAATGACTTGTGTTATGCACAAGGTAGATGCCACAACCGACTTTCCAAAACTAGAGTTTGATAACAAGAAATTTGTGCGTGTTTGAAAAAACGAGTTCTAATGACTCCAACCTAAACTTCCAACTTCAACTGTATATAATCTGTACACACAAACATACATAAACTGTGTTAAAGTGCACCTTCAAACACCAACTGAATGGGACAGACTTTTGGAATGGAGCCTGCGGCCCTTTGAACCTGAATTACTACATATAACATTATCTCAAAGCCCTTGTTGACAACACATGATTTATGTAAAAACTCTCACGTTGGGATTCCGTCCTCCATGGTCTTAATTCATCATGTTTTAATCACGTCAGATCATATTGATAGTAATAAATGGAACAGGTCATATTAACTGTCCATTCAGCAGTAGTTAGTTCAACCATTGAAGTGTTAAGAGCTGATAAACGAGGGTTAATCAAGTAGAACACCAGGAGATCCACATACAGCAGCTCCCCTCATCACAACTCATTCAGCCATATCCTGAAGGACATATTACAACCCTACTCACTATCTAACACATTACTCATCTAATACGCTGGCACACACTCTCTCTCTCTCTCTCTCTCTCTCTCTCTCTCTCTCTCTCTCTCTCTCTCTCTCTCTCTCTCTCTCTCTCTCTCTCTCTCTCTCTCTCTCTCTCTCTCCCTCTCTCTCTCCCCTCTCTCTCTCTCTCTCTCTCTCTCTCTCTCCCTCCTCTCCCTCCCTCCCTCTCTCTCTCAATCTCTCTCTCTCTCTCCTCTCTCTCTCTCTCTCTCTCTCTCTCTCTCTCTCTCTCTCTCTCTCTCTCTCTCCCTCTCTCCCTCTCTCTCCCTCCCCTCCCTCCCCTCTCTCTCTCTCCTCCCCCTCTCTCCCTCTCTCTCTCTCTCTCTCTCTCTCTCTCTCTCTCTCTCTCTCTCTCTCTCTCTCTCTCTCTCTCTCTCTCTCTCTCTCTCTCTCTCTCTCTCTCTCTCTCTCTCTCTCTCTCTCTCCCTCTCTCTCTCTCTCTCTCTCTCTCTCTCTCTCTCTCTCTCTCTCTCTGCCTCCCTCTCTCTGCCTCTCTCTCTCTCTCTCTCTGCCTCCCTCCCTCCCCCTCTCGCTCCCTCTCTCCCTCTCTCTCTCTCTCTCTCTCTCTCTCTCTCTCTCTCTCTCTCTCTCTCTCTCTCTCTCTGTCTATGTCTCTTTCTATTAGTTCTACATCTCCTTATCTCAGTCTCATTGTACTATTCCCTCTGTCATATCTCACACTTTCTTTTATCGCTTTACTATTGACCTCACTAATGTAATACCCACTACTCTCTCTCTCTCTGTCTCTCTGTCTCTCTCACTCTCCCCCCTCCCTCTCTCTCTCACTCTCTCTCTCTGCCCCCCCCTCTCTCCTCCCTCCCTCCCTCCCTCCCTCCCTCCCTCCCTCCCTCCCTCCCTCCCTCCCTCCCTCCCTCCCTCCCTCCCTCCCTCCCTCCCTCCCTCCCTCCCTCCCCCTCCCCTCCCCTCTCCTCTCTCTCTCTCTCTCCCCCCCTCTCTCTCACTCTCTCTCTGTCCCCCCTCTCTCTCTCTCTCTCTCCCTCTCTCTCTCTCTCCCCCTCTCTCTCTCACTCTCTGTCCCCCCCTCTCTCTCTCTCTCTCTCTCTCTCTCTCTCTCTCTCTCTCTCTCTCTCCCCTCTCTCTCTCTCTCTCTCTCATTACCTCCCTCCCCTCTCTGTCTCTGTTCCTCCCCTCTCTCTCTCTCTTCTCTCTCTCTGACAGAGGAGGATTCTCTCTCTCTCTCTCTTACCTCTCTCTCTCTCTCTCCTCTCTCTCAAAGGAGGATCTCTCTCTCTCTCTCTCTGTCTCTCTCTCTCTCTCTCTCTCCTCTGACAGAGGAGGGGATTCAGTCCTCTCTCTCTCTCCCTCCCTCCCTCCCCCTCTCGCTCCCTCCCCTCTCTCCCTCTCTCCTCTTCTCTCTCTCTCTCTCTCTGCCTCTCTCTCTTCTCTCTCTCTCTCTCCCTCTCTCTCTCCCTCACAGGAGGAGATCTCTCCCAGGATCTCTCTCTCTCTCTCTCTCTCTCTCTCTCTCTCTCTCTCTCTCTCTCTCTCTCTGCCTCCTCTCACCCTTATCTGAGGGCCTCTATGCTCCGTCTCTCTCTCTCTCACCTTCTCTCTCTCTCTCTCTCTCTCTAAACTCTCTCTCTTCTCTCTCTGCCACACCTCTCTCTCTCTCTCTCTCTGCCAGTAAACCCACACCTCCCCCTCTGCTCCCTGAGGAGGCATCAGTCTCTCTCTCTCCCTCTCTCCTCTCAGTCTCTCTCTCTCTGTCTATGTCTCTTTCTATTAGTTCTACATCTCCTTATCTCAGTCTCATTGTACTATTCCCTCTGTCATATCTCACACTTTCTTTTATCGCTTTACTATTGACCTCACTAATGTAATACCCACTAGGCATCAGTAAACACACACACTCTCTCTCTCTCTGTCTCTCTGTCTCTCTCACCTCTGAGGGCCCCCTCCCTCTCTCTCACACTCTTCTTCTGCCCCCTCTGCTCCGTCTCTCTCTCTCTCTCTCCCTCCCTCCCTCCCTCCCTCCCTCCCTCCCTAAACCCTCCCTCCCTCCCTCCCTCCCTCCCTCCCTCCCTCCCTCCCTCCCTCCCTCCCTCCCTCCCTGAGGAGGCCCCTCCACCCTCCCTCTCTCCCTGAGGAGGCTCTAAACTCACTCTCTATTGAGGGCCCCCTCTCTCTCACACCTCTCTGTCCCCTATGCTCCTCTCAGTGAACTCTCTCACCTTCTCCCTCTCTCTCTCTAAACCCCCCTCTCTCTCAGGGCCTCTCTGTCCCCTCTAAACTCACTCTCTTCTCCCTATGCTCCTGAGGAGGCTCAGTAAACACTCTCTCCCCCTATCTCTCTCATTCTCTCAATAATTTCCCCGCATCTCATTCTCATAGGTTGTGTCATATGACAGGAGAATTTAGTCTCTGTCATTACTGTTCTCAGTTACCTGACAAAGGAGAATTTAGTCTCTGTCATTACTGTTCTCAGTTACCTGACAGAGGAGGATTCAGTCTCTGTCATTACTGTCCTCAGTTACCTGACAAAGGATCATTTAGTCTCTGTCATTACTGTTCTCAGTTACCTGACAGAGGAGGATTTAGCCTCTGTCATTACTGTCCTCAGTTACCTGAAAAAGGAGGATTCAGTCTCTATCATTACTGTTCTCAGTTACCTGACAGAGGAGGATTCAGTCTCTGTCATTACTGTCCTCAGTTACCTGACAGAGGAGGATTCAGTCTCTGTCATTACTGTCCTCAGTTACCTGAAAAAGGAGGATTCAGTCTCTATTATTACTGTTCTCAGTTACCTGACAGAGGAGGATTCAGTCTCTATTATTACTGTCCTCAGTTACCTGACAGAGGAGGATTCAGTCTCTGTCATTACTGTTCTCAGTTACCTGACAGAGGAGGATTCAGTCTGAATTAGTGGGAAGGTGAGAAGCTGAGACAGCAAGGCAGACATCAATCAATCATTCATACTTCATTGGACAGACACAGGAGGAGATGACAAAATGGTGAGAGACACAGGAGGAGAGAAAGAGATGGAGGGAGACACAGGAGGAGATAAATAAATTGAGCAACACAGGATGAGAGAAAGGCAAGATGGAAGGAGTGAGACAGAATGAGTGAAGAGTAAGAGTGAACAACAAAGCCCCCGGCACACACACACCTTATTGAGGGCCCCTATGCTCCGTGAGGAGGCATCAGTAAACACACACACCTTATTGAGGGCCCCTATGCTCCGTGAGGAGGCATCAGTAAACACACACACCTTATTGAGGGCCCCTATGCTCCGTGAGGAGGCATCAGTAAACACACACACCTTATTGAGGGCCCCTATGCTCCGTGAGGAGGCATCAGTAAACACACACACCTTATTGAGGGCCCCTATGCTCCGTGAGGAGGCATCAGTAAACACACACACCTTATTGAGGGCCCCTATGCTCCGTGAGGAGGCATCAGTAAACACACACACCTTATTGAGGGCCCCTATGCTCCGTGAGGAGGCATCAGTAAACACACACACCTTATTGAGGGCCCCTATGCTCTGTGAGGAGGCATCAGTAAACACACACCTTATTGAGGGCCCCTATGCTCCGTGAGGAGGCATCAGTAAACACACACACCTTATTGAGGGCCCCTATGCTCCGTGAGGAGGCATCAGTAAACACACACACCTTATTGAGGGCCCCTATGCTCCGTGAGGAGGCATCAGTAAACACACACACCTTATTGAGGGCCCCTATGCTCCGTGAGGAGGCATCAGTAAACACACACACCTTATTGAGGGCCCCTATGCTCCGTGAGGAGGCATCAGTAAACACACACACCTTATTGAGGGCCCCTATGCTCCGTGAGGAGGCATCAGTAAACACACACACCTTATTGAGGGCCCCTATGCTCCGTGAGGAGGCATCAGTAAACACACACACCTTATTGAGGGCCCCTATGCTCCGTGAGGAGGCATCAGTAAACACACACACCTTATTGAGGGCCCCTATGCTCCGTGAGGAGGCATCAGTGAACACACACACCTTATTGAGGGCCCCTATGCTCCGTGAGGAGGCATCAGTAAACACACACACCTTATTGAGGGCCCCTATGCTCCGTGAGGAGGAGGCATCAGTAAACACACACACCTTATTGAGGGCCCCTATGCTCCGTGAGGAGGCATCAGTAAACACACACACCTTATTGAGGGCCCCTATGATCCGTGAGGAGGCATCAGTAAACACACACACCTTATTGAGGGCCCCTATGCTCCGTGAGGAGGCATCAGTAAACACACACACCTTATTGAGGGCCCCTATGCTCCGTGAGGAGGCATCAGTAAACACACACACCTTATTGAGGGCCCCTATGCTCCGTGAGGAGGCATCAGTAAACACACACACCTTATTGAGGGCCCCTATGCTCCGTGAGGAGGCATCAGTAAACAGTTTGCTGTGCAGCAGCATGACGCGGGCGATGAGGTAGAGGCGGAGGAACATGGGAACACTCAGCACCATGTCCAGGTCAGCCTCAGCCTGGGACGGGGCGTAAGAGAACGCCAGACGTGCCCGCCACTGGAACTTAAAGTCCCCGGGCACCGGATGCACCGCCGACACCAGTAGCTCCAACGATATCAGCAACACCCGATTCAACGTCATGGCGATGCGCCAGTCGTCCGCTCCGTTGTCGATGACGAAGAGCTGTGGTAGGGAAGAGGAGGGACAAGGGACAGGAAGATAGAACGAGGGCTGGTTAGAGCGGAGGTAGCATTTTAACCACTTTGTAATTACTTAGTAATGAACATCGACATCATCATCATGGTCACCATCATCATCATCATCAGTAGTTTGGTACATGATTACAGTGTTAGTGCTTGTAGTAGTCAATATAATGGCTTTGCATAATCACAGTGGATTTATCATTGATTTGATGAGATGAAGGTGTTAGAATGTAGTGACACTGTTGATGTTTAGACTGCGTTGTTCCCCTTTCCCTCATATAAAACTAACTGTCTGCTAACTGTCATCTAACTGTCAGCTAACTATCTGCTAACTGTCATCTAACTATCTGCTAACTGTCTACGAATTGTCTGCTAACTATCTGCTAACTGTCTGCTAACTGTCATCTAACTATCTGCTAACTGTCTACTAATTGTCTGCTAATTGTCTGCTAACTGTCATCTAACTATCTGCTAACTGTCTACTAATTGTCTGCTAACTGTCTGCTAACTATCTGCTAACTGTCTGCTAACTGTCATCTTACTATCTGCTAACTGTCTACTAATTGTCTTCTAACTGTCTGCTAACTCTCAGCTAACTCTGCTAACTGTCAGCTAAATGTCTGCTAACTCTCAGCTAACTCAGATAATTGTCTGCTAACTCTCAGCTAACTGTCTGCTAACTGTCAGCCAACTGTCTGCTAACTGTCTGCTAACTCATCTAATTGTCTGCTAACTCTCAGCTAACTGTCTGCTAACTGTCTGCTAACTGTCAGCCAACTGTCTGCTCACTGTCTGCTAACTCATCTAATTGTCTGCTAACTCTCAGCTAACTGTCTGCTAACTGTCTGCTAACTGTCAGCCAACTGTCTGCTCACTGTCTGCTAACTCATCTAATTGTCTGCTAACTCTCAGCTAACTGTCTGCTAACTGTCTGCTAACTCTCAGCCTACTGTCTGATAACTGTCTGCTAACACCCCAGGAACCTAAGTGATCCCATTACCCCAGTCACAGCATTACTTTGAGACATCATTATGGATGTATTTCTGGCATCATTATGAACACACTCTAGCCATAATGCTTTAATTGCTGTTTTATTCCTGCTCAGTTGATGTTGTTTGCTTTCTTAATTGCTGTGGTTACTGTTGATACTGTCGCCGGGGCGGTTGTTATGAGGAAGAGCTAAGAGCAGGGTTTTAGTAGAGACCATCCCCTTCAGGAAGAGACAGACGGGGGGAGATGAAGAGAGAATACGAGAGAGGGGGAGATATGGAGAAGAAGAGAGGGGGAGGAGCTAGAGATAGGGGAAAAGAGAAGGTAGGGAATGAGAAAGAGAGAAAAAGAAGGGAGACATGGAGAAAGAGGAGAGACAGACAGGTGGAGAGTGAGCGATGGAGCGAGGTAGGGAAGTCCCTGTTTTAAATGAAAGGTTGAACAGATGCTGGTGGGCAGAGAGGAACAGTCAGAGTTGAGCAGAGAGAGAGAGAGCAGCTCTTACTGTATCCACATGATTCATCTGGAGAGGTTTTTATCCCACACACTTTGTCTCATCATACAAAACAAACACTATGAGAGGGTCAAACAACAGAACTAACACAGTACAGGACCAACCAGAAGTCACAACTCATTTGGAGGGGCCTCAACTGGCCTGCACTGTAGCAGGATTTAATGTACAGTGAGAGAGAGAGTGGGAGAGAGAGGGAGAGAGAGGGAGAGGGAGAGAGAGTGAGAGGAGAGAGAGGGAGAGGGAGAGAGAGAGAGAGAGAGAGAGAGAGAGAGAGAGAGAGAGAGAGAGAGAGAGAGAGAGAGAGGGAGAGAGAGAGAGGGGGTTAAAGAGAGAGAGGAGAGAGAGAAAGAGAAAGAGAGGGGGATGTGGTGTAAAAGAGAGAGAGAGAGAGAGAGAGAGAGAGAGAGAGAGAGAGAGAGAGAGAGAGAGAGAGAGAGAGAGAGAGAGATGAATGAATGAATGATACAGATAGTTAAACTGAAATGTGACACTAAAAGAGAGTTCAGTAGTGGTAACATTCTTGCCCAGGTGTCTGTGTCTGCTCCAGCCAACTTACCTTGGTGAGACAGCTACAGCCTGTGGCCTGGTTGAAAGCAGACACAGTCACCCAGGCTAGTGAAACTCCTTGTGCTCTAGTAGCAGAATGACACAACAGCAGTGGATCACTGCTGGATAGAAAGCACAAATACACTTTCAGCTTTCAGAGTAGATGTCTCTGTTTGCGTGACAGTGTAGCATGCAACTGGTGCCACTGGTGAAAAGACAAAAGGAGCATTCATCATGTCGTTGGTGTGTGTCGCAAGGAGTCATTGTGTTCTGCACACTCGTGTATTGTAGGTAAAATGATTTGTGAATGCTGCATTTCAGTCAGTGTGTGTGAATTCGTGCATGAAAGAGAGAGAGAGAGAGAGCGAGAGAGAGAGAGAGAGCGAGAGAGAGAGAGAGAGAGAGAGAGAGAGAGAGAGAGAGAGAGAGAGAGAGAGAGAACAAGGAGAGTGACAGTGAGAGTGAGAGCGGGTGTTTTGCAGACCCAGCCTCGTCATGGTGACTGTTGCCAAGGCGACAACATCAAAGACCAGCCAAGCTTAATTAGAATCCCCAGCAAGAAAGAAAGAGATAAAGAGAGAGAGAGCAGGAGGGAGGGAGAGGTAGGGACACAGGGGAAGAGATAGAGACAAGGAAGAGAGAGAAATATCCTGTGTGTGAGAGTCAAAGAGAGTGAGAGAGAGTACAGTACAGAAGTTTGCGTGTGTGTGTGTGTGTGTGTGTGTGTGTGTGTGTGTGTGTGTGTGTGTGTGTGTGTGTGTGTGTGTGTGTGTGTGTGTGTGTGTGTGTGTGTGTGTGTGTGTGTGTGTGTGTGTGTGTGTGTGTGTGTGTGTGTGTGTGTGCGCGCATGTGTGTGCCTGCCTGTGTGTGTGTGTGTGTGTGTGTGTGTGTGTGTGTGTGTGTGTGTGTGTGTGTGTGTGTGTGTGTGTGTGTGTGTGTGTGTGTGTGTGTGTGTGTGTGTGTGTGTGTCTGTGCACACTAATGGCACTGTGCTTTTCCATTGAGTCAGAGGGAAGCCCATCACAGCCCCAACACACACACGACTCATTCACACTTACAGAACATCTCTTTTGTCTGCAAACTGATAGTCATTCACTCTGCTGTCCCTTCAGTGTGTGTGTGTGACACTGCCGCTCTTCTATCCCTCACTCCCTCTTTCTCTCTCTTCCCCAGATCCTCACTCCCTCTTTCTCTGTCTTCCCCAGATCCTCACTCCCTCTTTCTCTCTCTTCCCCAGGTCCTCACTCCCTCTTTCTCTCTCTTCCCCAGGTCCTCCCTCCAGCTTTCTGAATGACATCCAAACATATCCAAACAGAAGTGATTCAGACTCGCACCATCAGAGGAAATGACCATCCCTCCTTCTCTCGCTCCCTCCCCCTTCCTCTTCATTCCAGACACCTCTACACAGTCCTCCCTTCCTCTTCCTCCTCTCTCCCCCCTGCTGCTGTCACTCTTTTCCTGGATGAATCACCACAAGGAAAAACTAAATATTTAAATTCCATTAAGAAGGTAATCTGTCATTGGGAATGACTGAGCACCACCGGGCTTACACCACAGAACAGTAGGAGAAGGGGAGGAGGTAGAGAGGGAGGGAAGTGGGAGAAGAAGGGAGGGAGGAGAGGAGAGCAGAAGTGTCGTCACTAGTTAACACATCCACAAAGTCGTAATTATGGCATGTACCTTTTATCTTCTTAAAATTTAATTTGAAACCTTACCATAACCTTAACTCTAACATTAACCACCTGCTAATCTTATGCCTAACCATAACCTTCAATTAAGACCAAAAAGCACATTTGTGTAATCAATTTAGACTTTGTGGCTGTGTTAACTAGTGGGGTACAGTACCAGTGGTCAAAACCCACAGAGGGAAAAGGGAATAGGCAGGAGGGAGGGATGAGATAGAAGGTGTGTGGAAATAAAGGACTAACAAGGAGAGAGAGAGAGTGAGGGATAGATGTAGGAAAGTGAGTAGAGGAAATTGAAGGCCAAAGATAGGTGAGGCCTTTTCACAGGTGAAGGTGTAAACTGGCAGGGGATTAGCTAGCGGATGTCTCCTGGTGCGCTATAATAGGACACCTCTAAACCCTCTTTGGCTCCCGGCCTGACAACCCCATCTAACCCCTCCATCACCCTGCCGCCCCCTCTCACCCACTCCTGTCCACAGCCACTGACTGTATGTGCTTTGGGAGTGTGTGTGTGCTCTAGGTGTGTGTGTGTATGTGTCTGTAAAACTTCTCCTTCCATCCTCCTCACCTTCCTCTTACCCCCCAAATCCCCCACCTCCCCTGCTCTGCTAGGGTCTCTGCTGTAACAACAGATCAGAGCGAGAGACGGAAGGAGTTCCACGTTTCAAACACTTATTTCATTTATATTAAAACCAGCTAAATCTGGGTGAGTCCTGCTGATTATAGACCCATAAGTTGAATAAATTGTGACAATAATATAATAACAAAGCTTTTAAGCAACAAAATGTCAAAAGTCTTACCAGTCTTACCAGTCTTACCAGTCTTACTAGTCTTACCAGTCTTACCAGTCTTACCATTCTTACCAGACTTACCAGTCTTACCAGTCTTACCAGTCTTACCAGACTTCATACATATCAAACAGGGTTTATTAAAAATAGGACACTTACAAACAAATAGAAGAACATGTTTCAGTTGAATACTAAACGCTAAAAAACAAGATATAGATGTATCAATAATGGCTGTTGATGCTGAAATGGCTTTGGACCGCCTTGAATGGGCTTTTCTTTCATTGTCTTTGTATTTTACCCCCTTTTTCGATCTTGTCTCATCGCTACAACTCCCCAACGGGCTCGAGAGAGGTGAAGGTCGAGAACCATGCGTCCTCCAAAACATGAGCCGCCAAACCTCGCTTCTTAACACCCGCCCACTTAACCTGGAAGCTAGTTGCACCAATGTGTCAGAGGAAACACTGTCCAACTGATGACCGAAGTCAGCCTGCAGGCGCCTGACCCACCACAAGGAGTCGCTAGAGCATGATGAGCCAAGTAAAGCCCCCCCAGCCAAATCCTCCCCTAACCCGTGTTCGATACGGGTCCAATTGTGTACCGCCCTATGGGACTCTGGGTCATGGCCGGTTGTGACACAGCCTGGGATAGAACCCGGGTCTGTAGTCATGCCTCAAGCCCTGCGATGCAGTGCCTTCGACCGCTGCGCCTTTTCTATTCAAAACTTTGGAAGCTTTCAACTTTCCAGCTAAAATAATACATATAATAAAAATATTATATAAATATCCTAAAGCAAAAATATACACAAATAATACATTATCTGACTAAATTGCTTTAGAAAGGGGCACAAGACAGGGATGTCCTCTCTCTTCATCCTTTTTGCACTGGCAATTGAACCGCATGCAAAAAGAATTAGACAGGACCCAAAGTAACAGGTATCAGTATTGGCAAACATTGATATAAACTAAACTTATTTGCAGATTATCTCCTGGTATATCTGATCAATGTTGAAAATGTAATGACCCTCTTGCAAAAAAATATTTCAGGAATACTCTAAAATCTCAGTATTGAAATGTATGTGGGAAAAAACGAAATAATGGCAATAGGAAAAAGAATAACTCATGATCTCCTGCAATCCTTTAAGTGGTCCACAAAACATATAAAATACTTAGGATGCTTAATAAGTAACAATAAACAACAAATACAGTGCATTTGGAAAGTACTCAGAACCTTCGACCTTTTCCATATTTTGTTCCGTAAAGATAACTTTATCCCATTACTCAACCATATGAAAGCAGATGTAATTAAATGGAATAATCTTCCCATAAATCTAACAGGTAGAATAGACCTCTTTAGAATGGCATGGCTCCGGGGGGGATCACGTGACCCATGAACGAGATGGCCGCATGAACTAAGAGCTCCGCACAAGTAGTTTCCAATTCCTAATCTTACCTCCACTCCCAGTTCAAACTCATTTAGCTTTAGTAAGAAAAGGTCATGGCGGCTACAAAAGGCGACACTACAGGTGACATTTTTACCCGGACTCGAGTATTAGCGACGGAAAAAGCCTCCAAGAAGAAGCTAGCTTCAGAAAAAACTAGCGCCATTAGCCAGGAGCAAGAGAACCCGCTCCCCCCCGAGGCACAACGAATGCCAACCTCGCACTCTGTCGAAGACATCCTTTCTGAGTTGAGATCCCAACGTACAGAACTAAACACTAAATTAGATGCCATTATCTCTCAGCTCAGTGCGATAGGGGGCAAGGTGACAATCCTGGAAAACGCTTTGCCTGACATCAACAACAAGATAACCATAAACGCGGGGCGCCTGGACGAGGCAGAGGGGCGAATCCTATCCATGGAAAACTTATTGACAGATGCCATGGAAACAATAGCATATGCTAAAAAGAAAATCGAGCATCTGGAAGAGGAAACAGAGGACCTGGAAAACAGGGGGCGAAGGAATAATTGTGTTCTATTCAATCTGGGTGAAAAAGAAGAGGGAAACATGCCACTGATCCGCTACCTGCAAGACAAACTTCCCGAGTGGCTCCACATGTCCACCGACAGGCCCATAGAACTCGAGAGAACTCCCCGAGCACTGAGGCCCCCACCAGCAGCCAGACAACCACCGCGCCCAATCACCATACGTTTCCTGAGATTCACCGACAAGGAACGAGTCCTACAGGCGGCGAAAAACAACACCATCACAGTGGGAAACGCCAAACTCGCTTTACACCAGGACCTGTCAGCTGGAATACGCCGAAAGCGCCGAGAATTTGACGAAGTGAAGAAATACTCCATTGACAGAGGCATCTTCAGGGGATTCAAATACCCAAACGAGCTCAGGAATCTTCACCAAGGAGCCCTGCGACACTTCAAAACTCCCGAAGAGGCAAAACGTTTTTTGAAAGACAATCCTGGCCAATGAGAAACAGACCAATGACTAAATGCGATTAATGGCATTACTAAAGGAGGTAAGACGACATATAGCCGATATCCAGAGACCCAGCCCCTAAATGTCATTGTAGCCGTCCAATTTATATTTATTTTCCTTTAACTGAGAGGGATGGGCTGTATAGCCTAACCTAGGCCTACTAATGTTTCAGCCTACTTTTATTTCCCTGTTTTTTTGTTGCTAGTATTACTTGGGGTTCCCTATGTCCCTTGGGGGAGGTATATGTAGGCTGGGCTATTGATTTTATTTTTCTTCCCTCTTTTACTGTGGCCTGGACGAGGGCAACTGTGTCATTTACTCAATGCGGGGTGGAGAGGATGAGGCATTTCTTTGGTGGGGAGAGGGAGACATTTTGCGTTGCTAACTGTTCCCGGTTTTTGTTTTATTCGGAACACAGAATTGAGACTGAGCGGGGGGTAATAGATCCAACGGGATGTGTCGAGTTGTTTGGGAACTCGGCTGGGGTGTTCAGAGATTATTATTTTATGTACACCATTTATTTTCCTTTTATGTGAACGCAGCTGTAATTACTATCCACTTTTACCCAGCGATGACTTGCACTAAAGTTCGATTACTGCTCGATGACGATGACTAGTACCTTAAATCTATTGAGATGGAACTGCCATGGTCTAGGGCATGCAATAAAACGAAAAAAGATACTATGTGCTCTAAAAAAGGAAAAAGCAGACATCGCGCTATTACAAGAGACACACCTCTGTGATGCTGAACATGCCAAACTCCGCAGAGCTTGGGTGGGACAGGTGTATTTCTCATCTTTCAAATCAAACAGTAGAGGCACAGCCATACTTATCCATAAAAATGTTCCATTCATAATTGACAAAAACATATCTGATCCGGAGGGGAGATTTATTTTGATAACTGGGTCACTATATGGTCAACTACTATATTAAACATATACGCCCCTAACACAGATACTCCTGTTAATAACCCTGTTCAATGAGCATTGTGTCTCCTTTGGCGTGGTGGCCGGAGATTTTAATTGTACCCTTAACCCAACCCTAGACAAATCATCTCAAGTCCCCACCACAAATCCTAGATCTGCAAAGATGTTGAACTCTCTTACTAAAGAGATGGGGCTGATAGATATCTGGAGAGAGACTAATAGCTCATCTATGGACTATACATACTACTCTAATGTCCATAACACCTACTCCTGTATAGATTACATTTTTATCCCAAAGAGTTTCATAAATTCAGCCACTTGTACAATCGGACCCATAGCACTTTCAGATCACGCCTTTGTCCACCTCCACTTTGACCTCTGCAAAAACATCCCGAGGTCAAAGAGCTGGAAATTCAACACCTCCATGCTATCAAATGACGAGTTCCATACATTGGTAACTACATGGATAGACAACTACACACAAGACAATAAAGATTCTCCTGTTTCTCCGGCCACAATTTGGGACGCTGCTAAAGCCACACTAAGAGGTCATCTAATTGCATATGCTTCATCTAAGAAAAAAGCAATGGAAGCACACAGGCTAGATCTTGAGAGGGAGCTGGAATGCTGTGAAAAAATACATAAACAATCCCGAGACAGCACCTCCTGGCGTCATCTTAAAGCAGCCAAAGCCAAACTGAATTTGGACTACACTCGGGAGATAAAAAAACACTTTTCTTTACTAAACAGAAATACCATGAGTATAGCAATAGGCCCAGTAGATTGCTTGCTTACCAATTAAAAAAGGAGCAGTCAGAGAGTACAATCATGGCTATCCGAACAGCAGAGGACGAGGTCACATATGACCCAAAAAAGATCAATTGAACTTTTCATGATTTTTACTGCAAACTATATACCTCTGAGAGAAAACACAAGGAGGCAGAACTCCACTCTTTCCTAGAGGGAATCTCGCTACCTAAACTATCAGAGACCGACCAAGAAGATCTCAACTCCCCCTTCACTCCTGAGGAGATCCTGGAGGCAATTACCTCCATGCCACCTAATAAGTCCCCAGGCCCAGATGGATTCCCCAGAGAGTTCTACAAAGCTTTTTGGCCCCAGCTCAGCCCTATCTTCATGCCAATGTTGGAGGATTTTTGCAAAAACTGAGTTCTCCCAGACTCAATGCACACAGCTCGCATTACAGTGTTGCTAAAAAAGGACAAGGACCCCCTATCCTGCTCGTCCTTCCGGCCCATAAGCTTGTTGGATTTCGACTATAAAATAATTACCAAATTGCTCACCAAAAGACTAAACACTCTCCTTCCCAAAATAATAAAAGCGGACCAAACCGGATTTATTAGAGACAGATACTCTTCTGATAACATTCGCCGTCTTTTTGATATTATTGATCAAGTAAACCCACAGAAGACCCCTGTCCTGCTGGCTTCACTGGATGCTGAGAAGGCGTTTGACAGGATGGAGGGGAGCTTTCTGTTTTCAGTCTTAGAAAAGTTCAATATGGGCCCAAATTTTATTAAATGGATCAAATCACTATACTCTCATCCAAATGCCATGGTGACTACTAATGGACTGAACTCTGACAGATTTCCTCTGGAACGGGGCACAAGACAGGGGTGCTCGCTGTCCCCGCTGCTCTACTTGTTGGGGGCGGAGCCTATGGCAGAGCTGATAAGGAGCAATCCACGTATTATGGGTGTTTCTGCAGGCGGCCTGCAGCACAAGATTTCGCTTTACGCGGATGATGTCTTGCTCTACATATCCAACCCTGAGAAATCCCTCCCTCTCATTTTAGACACAATTGCTCAGTATGGCAAGTTTTCAGGTTATAAGATCAATTTGAACAAATCCACTGTCTGCCCTCTCAATATTACACTCACCAGCTCTGTGAAGACACTATGTCCTTTCCAATGGAAAACACAGGGGTTTCAATACCTCGGGATCTTCATAACACCAGATCTGAATAGCCTTTTTAAGGAAAATTATCTTCCACTCCTGGATCGAATCAAGAACGATCTCCAAACCTGGATCTCCCTCCCAATTAGCTTAGTAGGAAGAATTAATGTAATCCATATGAACGTCCTCCCTAGACTGAACTACTTATTTCAGATGCTCCCATGCTATCTCCCAGTGTCCTTCTTCAAAACAACTAACCAAAGCATCACCAAATTTATATGGGGCAATAAAAAACCTAGGATCAAGTTTTCCACTCTATCGAAACCTGAATCTAAGGGTGGTCTTGCCCTTCCCTCCCTTCAATTGTACTACTGGTCTGCCCAAATCCGCAACATGCTAACATGGATCACAAACAGACAAGAGTCAACGTGGATTCAGATAGAAGCCCAATCCTGTGGTTACATTTACATTTACATTTAAGTCATTTAGCAGACGCTCTTATCCAGAGCGACTTACAAATTGGTGCATTCACCTTATGACATCCAGTGGAACAGCCACTTTACAATAGTGCATCTAAATTTTTTTGTGGGGGGGGGGGGGGTTGAGAAGGATTACTTTATCCTATCCTAGGTATTCCTTAAAGAGGTGGGGTTTCAGGTGTCTCCGGAAGGTGGTGATTGACGCCGCTGTCCTGGCGTCGTGAGGGAGTTTGTTCCACCATTGGGGGGCCAGCGCAGCGAACAGTTTTGACTGGGCTGAGCGGGAACTGTACTTCCTCAGTGGTAGGGAGGCGAGCAGGCCAGAGGTGGATGAACGCAGTGCCCTTGTTTGGGTGTAGGGCCTGATCAGAGCCTGGAGGTACTGAGGTGCCGTTCCCCTCACAGCTCCATAGGCAAGCACCATGGTCTTGTAGCGGATGCGAGCTTCAACTGGAAGCCAGTTATGCCAGTTAAGCTCAATTATATTCATTAATAACTTTAGTGAAGTGGGCAACATAGCCAAAACCTTTGTGATTTACAGCACCCTACTAGCGTGGAGGGACTGTAAGAAATACCTGGGCATTTCCTCCCAAATATGTTCTCACTCGCCTATAGTAGGCAACCCAGACTTGCCAAAAGCCCTGAGGGTTGCCAACTTTAATCTTTGGCATACTCTAGGAATCAGGACCTTTTCAGACCTATTTCATCAGAAAAGAACTACACTGAAATCCTTTCAAGAGCTCTGCAGTGAATTCGATGTGCCAAGATCCCATTTTTTTTAAATATCTTCAAATTAGACATGTAATTTCATCATTTAACTCCAAGAGGAGGTTTAGAACTCAGTTGAATGGCAAAATATCTTACATCTATAGACTCCTTTCTGAGACAGGAAGCTCCTCCTTTACTCCTTTGAAAATAATCTGGGAAAAGGACCTTGGTCTGACTATCAGTGATGAGTTATGGGCGGAGGTTTGCGACAGGGTATACTGCTCCTCTACCAGTGTAAAAATGAAAGAATCTAATTACAAATTTTTGTACAAATTTTATTATACTCCTTTGAGACTCCATAGAATGAAAACAGATATGTCTCCTAACTGTAAAAGATGTACCTCTGAAAGTGGAACCTATATGCATGTATTTTGGAGCTGTAGAGAGATTGCCAGATTCAGAAAACTTAATAAAACTTTAAATTGAAAAAAAAAGACTGGCATGGCTCCCAACGTTTAGATATTCATTCTCTGTAATACCAATTACCCCACCAAAAAGTATACTCGCTGACCTCTACCATCGCAGTGGTAGAGGCGTTACTACAGATCCAGGTTCGATCCTGGGCTGTATCACAACCGGTCGTGATTGGGAGTCCCATAGGGCGGCGCACAATTGGCCCAGCATTGCCCGGGTTAGGGGAGGATTTGTCCCAGCATTGTCCGGGTTAGGGGAGGGTTCGGCCCAGCGTCGTCCGGGTTAGGGGAGGGTTTGGCCCAGCGTCATCCGGGTTAGGGGAGGGTTTGTCCCAGCATCATCTGGGTTAGGGGAGGGTTTGTCCGGAGGGGCTTTACTTGGCTCATTGGGCTCTAGTGACTTCTTGTGGCGGGCCGGGCGCCTGCAGGCTGACCTCAGTCGTAAGCTGAACGGTGTTTCCTCCGACACATTGGTGCGGCTGGCTTCCGGGTTAAGCAGGTCATGTTTCGGAGGATGAGACAAGATCGAAATTGGGGAGAAAAGGGAGGTAACAAAATATAGATATACACTACCGGTCAAAAGTTACACCTACTGATTCAAGGGTTTTTCTTTATGTTTACTATTTTCTACAAGACATCAAAACTTTGAAATAACACTTGTGGAATCATGTAGTAACCAAAAAAGCGTTAAACAAATCTAAATATATTTTATATTTGAGATTCTTCAAATAGCCGCCCTTTTCTTTGATGAGAGCATTGCACACTCTTGGCATTCTCTCAACCAGCTTCAAATGCATTCCATTTCAATTAAAAGTTGTGCCTTCTTAAACGTTTGAGCCAGTCAGTTGTGTTGTGACAAGGTAGGGTTGGTATACAGAAGATAGCCCTATTTGGTAAAAGACCAAGTCCATTTTATGGCAAGAACAGCTCAAATAAGAGAAACAACAGTCCATCATTACTTTAAGACATGAAGGTCAGTCAATAGGGAACATTAAGAACTTTTAAAAGTTTCTTCAAGTGCAGTCGCAAAAACCATCAAGCGCTATGATGAAACTGGCTCTCACGAGGACCGCCACAGGAAAGGAAGACACAGAGTTACCTCTGCTGCACAGGATAAGTTCATTAGAGTTACCAGCCTCAGAAATTGCAGCCCAAATAAATGCTTCACAGAGTTCAAGTAACAGACACATCTCAACATCAACTGTTCAGATGAGACTGTGTGAATCAGGCCTTCATGATCGAATTTCTGCAAAGAAACTACTACTGAAGGACACCAATAAGGAGAAGAGACTTGCTTGGAACAAGAAGCACGAGCAATGGTCTGGAATCCAAATTTGAGATTTTTGGTTCCAACCACTATGTCTTTGTGAGGTGTGATTTGCTGGTGAAACAGTCTGTGATTTATTTAGAATTCAAGGCACACTTAACCAGCATGGCTACCACAGCATTTTGCAGTGATATTCCATCTGGTTTGGGCTTAGTGGGGCTATCATTTGTTTTTCAACAGAACAATGACCCAACACACCTCCAGGCTGTGTAAAGGGCTATTTTACCAACAAGGGGAGTGATGGAGTGCTGCATTAGATGACCTGGATCAACAATCCACCGACCTCAACCAAATTGAGATGATTTGGGATGAGTCGAACCGCAGAGTGAGGGAAAAGCAGCCAACAAGTGCTCAGCATACAGTTGAAGTCGGAAGTTTACATACACTTAGGTTGGAGTCATTAAAACTAGTTTTTTAACCTCTCCACAAATGTATTTTTAGCAAACTATAGTTTTGGCAAGTCGGTTAGGACATGTACTTTGTTCATGA
Organism: Oncorhynchus keta; assembly: GCF_023373465.1. Taxonomy (NCBI): domain Eukaryota; kingdom Metazoa; phylum Chordata; class Actinopteri; order Salmoniformes; family Salmonidae; genus Oncorhynchus; species Oncorhynchus keta. The sequence continues at coordinate 79,196,062 of NC_068454.1, forward strand.
CACAAGTCATTTTTCCAACAGTTATTTACAGACAGATTATTTCACTTATAATTCACTGTATCACAATTCCAGTGGGTCAGAAGTTTATATACACTAAGTTGACTGTGCCTTTAAACAGCTTGGAAAGTTCCTGAAATTATGCTTATAGTTAATTCACTAAAGTGGAACAATGAGTACATATTGAATATGAGCATGCTCATCCCCAGAATATTTTTACATGCCTATTTTCAAAGGATAAAGCTCAGACCATGAACGACTTCATAGTTTAGAACACTGTAACAATATGGAAGAAAATGATACATTATACAAGAATCAATATCACTCCCAAAAAACAACCTTTGGATAGCTTTTCAGAATGTACAGATAAATTGGTCCACATGGAAACCTAAAGGAATAGAAACTGTAAATGACTTGGTAATACAAAATTAAAAAGCAATTTTGGACTGACCAATGTAGATATTTTCAAATGCATCTTAAGTTTAATATTAGGAAATGTATATTTAAACATTTTTGAACATCAGCGCAATCTTAAGCTATTCCTATTTGAGACTGAAAAGGATATTCATATGATAGCTGAGATATACAAAACCTTGCAGAGAGCCTATCCAACTGACAATCTCTTAGAAAAAAAGATAAAAATTGGAACCAAAACATAAAAACAACTGATATTAGCACAAGATGGAGGCAATGTTTGAACATAACTAACGTGTCACGATCGTTTAGAGATGGATTGGACTAAGGTGCACCGTGGTAGGCGTACATTTTACTTTTATTAAATGACACCGAAAAACAACAAAATACAAAAACGAACGTAAAGCTACATGCAATGCAGAAAGCAACTACACACAAACAAGATCCCACAAACTAAAGGTGGAAAAAAGGCTGCCTAAGTATGATCCCCAGTCAGAGACAACGATAGACAGTTGCCTCTGATTGGGAACCATACCCAGCCAACAAAGAAATAGAAAAACTAGAATGCCGACCCAAATCACACCCCGAACTAACCAAATAGAGAAATAAAAATGCTCTCTAAGGTCAGGGCGTGACATAACGAGATTACAGGTAAGTAAAATGTATGCTTAATCCAGTATAAACTAATGTATATAATCTGTTACAAAAGAGACAAAATTAACAAATGATACAGCACAACGGCAAAGTCATGTCTTAAGTGCAAAACTGTAATGACTTCACCATAATGACCTATTTGTTTTCTTACCTCCCTTATCTTACCTCATTTACACTCACTGTATAAACTTTTTGTTTTCTTACCTCCCTTATCTTACCTCATTTCCACTCACTGTATAAACGTTTTGTTTTCTTACCTCCCTTATCTTACCTCATTTACACTCACTGTATAAACTTTTTGTTTTCTTACCTCCCTTATCTTACCTCATTTCCACTCACTGTATAAACTTTTTGTTTTCTTACCTCCCTTATCTTACCTCATTTACACTCACTGTATAAACTTTTTGTTTTCTTACCTCCCTTATCTTACCTCATTTCCACTCACTGTATAAACTTTTTGTTTTCTTACCTCCCTTATCTTACCTCATTTACACTCACTGTATAAACTTTTTGTTTTCTTACCTCCCTTATCTTACCTCATTTACACTCACTGTATAAACTTTTTGTTTTCTTACCTCCCTTATCTTACCTCATTTCCACTCACTGTATAAACTTTTTGTTTTCTTACCTCCCTTATCTTACCTCATTTCCACTCACTGTATAAACTTTTTGTTTCCTTACCTCCCTTATCTTACCTCATTTCCACTCACTGTATAAACTTTTTGTTTTCTTACCTCCCTTATCTTACCTCATTTCCACTCACTGTATAAACTTTTTGTTTTCTTACCTCCCTTATCTTACCTCATTTACACTCACTGTATAAACTTTTTGTTTCCTTACCTCCCTTATCTTACCTCATTTACACTCACTGTATAAACTTTTTGTTTTCTTACCTCCCTTATCTTACCTCATTTCCACTCACTGTATAAACTTTTTGTTTTCTTACCTCCCTTATCTTATCTCATTTCCACTCACTGTATAAACTTTTTGTTTTCTTACCTCCCTTATCTTACCTCATTTCCACTCACTGTATAAACTTTTTGTTTCCTTACCTCCCTTATCTTACCTCATTTCCACTCACTGTATAAACTTTTTGTTTTCTTACCTCCCTTATCTTACCTCATTTCCACTCACTGTATAAACTTTTTGTTTTCTTACCTCCCTTATCTTACCTCATTTACACTCACTGTATAAACTTTTTGTTTCCTTACCTCCCTTATCTTACCTCATTTACACTCACTGTATAAACTTTTTGTTTTCTTACCTCCCTTATCTTACCTCATTTCCACTCACTGTATAAACTTTTTGTTTTCTTACCTCCCTTATCTTATCTCATTTCCACTCACTGTATAAACTTTTTGTTTTCTTACCTCCCTTATCTTATCTCATTTCCACTCACTGTATAAACTTTTTGTTTTCTTACCTCCCTTATCTTACCTCATTTACACTCACTGTATAAACTTTTTGTTTTCTTACCTCCCTTATCTTACCTCATTTCCACTCACTGTATAAACTTTTTGTTTTCTTACCTCCCTTATCTTACCTCATTTACACTCACTGTATAAACTTTTTGTTTGATTTTTCCTACTGTATTATTGACTGTACGTTTGTTTATTCCATGCGTAACTCTGTGTTGTTGTGTCTCGAACTGCTATGCTTTATCTTGGCCAAATGAAAACTTGTTCTCAAATAGCCTACCTGGTTAAAAAAGGTGAAATATAAAAAATAAAAAGTTGGCTGTCAGAAGTATTACAATGTAAATGTACTTTTAATCTGTCTCTCTGTTTATTTCAACACATGGCATATGAGGGTGCAGTGAGATACCTGATCATCTTGAAAAACAACAAATCAACAACAACAAAAATCAACCAATCCTCCATCGTTTAACCCAATGGAAAGGCCAAATGCTTTATTATCTACATGCTGAAAGTCTGTGGGCGATGGAGAGAAACAAAATGGTGCAGTTTGAGGCCATGTGACGGAGAGTGATGTGGGCACTGGAGATAGGGGTGTGCGCAGATGGCTCTGGGCAGGGGGGATGTTGTAGATGTTGGTGAGAGTCTGTATGTTGTTGTTGATATGTGGATGTTTTGTATGGTTTAAAAAAATATTTTAAAAGGAAGGAGAGAAAGAGAGGAAAGGAGTGAGACAGAGACAGGAAATGAGAGAGAGCAGGAGAAAGAGCTAGAGAGAGAAATAGGAGAGAGGGGGAAGGAGAGCGACTTGAAACTCTAATGGTCTTCTGTAGAATACTGTGCTCTCTGGTAAGATGTGCAGTTTCCACTCTTCCCCCCAGATGAGCGTTTCCCCCCTCTCATGTCCTCCATCTCCCTGGCCAAACCCCTATGGCCATGGTGGCTGCTGAGTAATCGTGTTAAGTCCCTGACTACAGAACAAGACACAGACACAAGCAGACACCAACAGGCCAATCCAGAGTCACACAGTACAGAGTCAGACCTGACCAACAAGCCCAGAGTCACACAGAACAGAGACAGACATGACGAAACATGCCCAGAGGCACACAGAACAGAGACAGACAGACCTGACCAAACAAGCCCAGAGGCACACAGAACAGAGACAGACAGACCTGACCAAACAAGCCCAGAGGCACACAGAACATAAACAGACCTGACCAACAAGCCCAGAGGCACACAGAACATAAACAGACCTGACCAACAAGCCCAGAGTCATACAGAACATAAACAGACCTGACCAAACAAGCCCAGAGGCACACAGAACATAAACAGACCTGACCAACAAGCCCAGAGTCACACAGAACATAAACAGACCTGACCAACAAGCCCAGAGTCACACAGAACATAAACAGACCTGACCAACAAGCCCAGAGTCACACAGAACATAAACAGACCTGACCAACAAGCCCAGAGTCATACAGAACATAAACAGACCTGACCAAACAAGCCCAGAGTCACACAGAACATAAACAGACCTGACCAACAAGCCCAGAGTCACACAGAACATAAACAGACCTGACCAACAAGCCCAGAGTCATACAGAACATAAACAGACCTGACCAACAAGCCCAGAGTCATACAGAACATAAACAGACCTGACCAACAAGCCCAGAGTCATACAGAACATAAACAGACCTGACCAAACAAGCCCAGAGTCATACAGAACATAAACAGACCTGACCAACAAGCCCAGAGTCATACAGAACATAAACAGACCTGACCAACAAGCCCAGAGTCACCAATCCCCAGCGGGAGGAACAAAAAGGAGGTACAGTAGATGTTTTCCCTAAGCACTGATACAGGGTCAGATATTTTTTATCCCCCTAATGATAAGGCTGGGATTAGCAGTAGGGTAATCTTATCCTAGATCTGTGGTTAGGGGCAAGTTCTACCTGTGAGGAGAAAGCCCACCTCAGGGAGGAGAGAGACAGGCTAGACTACACACCACAGGACACGGTGATGGAGAGGACACACGCATACATGCACACACACTCACACACAAAAATAGGGTGGGAAACACCTTGCAAGGCCTGCAGCATGGAAATCCCTTGAAGAGAGAGATAAAAACGAGGACAAGGATCTCACATCTCTCTCTCTTTCTCTCTCAATCACACACACACACACACACACGCACACACACACACACACACACACACACACACACACACACACACACACACACACACACACACACACACACACACACACACACACACACACACACACACACACACACACACACACACACACACACACACACACACAGGAAAACAGATGACACACTTTCCAAGACTGTGCTCTCAACTCTGAGGGAACACCTCTCTGGCTTTCTCAACACACTGAGAGAGAGAGAGAGAGAGAGAGAGAGAGAGAGAGAGAGAGAGAGAGAGAGGGAGAGAGAGAGGGGGGAGAGAACATACAATTTGATATATCAATTAGGATCTGGCTAAAAGTACTTGAATCAGTTATAGAACCCTCTATGGTTGTGAAGTCTGGGGTTCACAAAGTAGGACAAACACACAATTGAGACACTGCAGAATACCTGACCACTGTGACTGAACCAAAATTAAGAAAAGCTTTGACTATGAACAGACTCAGTGAGTATAGCCTTGCTATTGAAAGAAGCCGCCATAGGCAGACTTGGATCTCAAGAGAAGACAGAGTATGTGCACACTGCCCACAAAATGAGGTGGAAATGTATGACCATATTAGAGACACATACTTCCCTCAGATTACACTGACCAACAAATAATTTGAAAGCAAATCCAATTCTGATAAACTCCCATATCTATTAGGTGAAATAGCACACTGTGCCAACACAGCAGCAAGATTTGTGACTTCTTGCCACAAGAAAAGGGCAACCAGTGAAGAACAAACACCATTGTAAATACAACCCATATTTATGTTGATTGATTTTCCCTTTCGTACTTCAACTATTCACACAATATTACAACACTGTACATAGACAATAATATAACAATTGTCTCTATTCTTTTGAAACTCTTGAAACTCTTGGCATTCTGATATTAACATACTGTTAGAATGTACCCAGTGTTTCCCTAACAAGGTCTGATATTAACATACTGTTAGAATGTACCCAGTGTTTCCCTAACAAGGTCTGATATTAACATACTGTTAGAATGTACCCAGTGTTTCCCTAACAAGGTCTGATATTAACATACTGTTAGAATGTACCCAGTGTTTCCCTAACAAGGTCTGATATTAACATACTGTTAGAATGTACCCAGTGTTTCCCTAACAAGGTCTGATATTAACATACTGTTAGAATGTACCCAGTGTTTCTCTATCAAGGTCTGATATTAACATACTGTTAGAATGTACCCAGTGTTTCCCTAACAAGGTCTGATATTAACATACTGTTAGAATGTACCCAGTGTTTCTCTAACAAGGTCTGATATTAACATACTGTTAGAATGTACCCAGTGTTTCCCTAACAAGGTCTGATATTAACATACTGTTAGAATGTACCCAGTGTTTCCTAACAAGGTCTGATATTAACATACTGAATGTACCCAGTGTTTCTTTAACAAGGTCTGATATTAACATACTGAATGTACCCAGTGTTTCTCTAACAAGGTCTGATATTAACATACTGAATGTACCCAGTGTTTCCCTAACAAGGTCTGATATTAACATACTGTTAGAATGTACCCAGTGTTTCTCTAACAAGGTCTGATATTAACATACTGAATGTACCCAGTGTTTCCCTAACAAGGTCTGATATTAACATACTGAATGTACCCAGTGTTTCCCTAACAAGGTCTGATATTAACATACTGAATGTACCCAGTGTTTCCCTAACAAGGTCTGATATTAACATACTGTTAGAATGTACCCAGTGTTTCCCTAACAAGGTCTGATATTAACATACTGTTAGAATGTACCCAGTGTTTCTCTAACAAGGTCTGATATTAACATACTGTTAGAATGTACCCAGTGTTTCTCTAACAAGGTCTGATATTAACATACTGTTAGAATGTACCCAGTGTTTCTCTAACAAGGTCTGATATTAACATACTGAATGTACCCAGTGTTTCCCTAACAAGGTCTGATATTAACATACTGTTAGAATGTACCCAGTGTTTCCCTAACAAGGTCTGATATTAACATACTGAATGTACCCAGTGTTTCCCTAACAAGGTCTGATATTAACATACTGTTAGAATGTACCCAGTGTTTCTCTAACAAGGTCTGATATTAACATACTGAATGTACCCAGTGTTTCCCTAACAAGGTCTGATATTAACATACTGTTAGAATGTACCCAGTGTTTCTCTAACAAGGTCTGATATTAACATACTGAATGTACCCAGTGTTTCCCTAACAAGGTCTGATATTAACATACTGAATGTACCCAGTGTTTCCCTAACAAGGTCTGATATTAACATACTGTTAGAATGTACCCAGTGTTTCTCTAACAAGGTCTGATATTAACATACTGAATGTACCCAGTGTTTCTCTAACAAGGTCTGATATTAACATACTGTTAGAATGTACCCAGTGTTTCTCTAACAAGGTCTGATATTAACATACTGTTAGAATGTACCCAGTGTTTCTCTAACAAGGTCTGATATTAACATACTGTTAGAATGTACCCAGTGTTTCCCTAACAAGGTCTGATATTAACATACTGTTAGAATGTACCCAGTGTTTCCCTAACAAGGTCTGATATTAACATACTGAATGTACCCAGTGTTTCCCTAACAAGGTCTGATATTAACATACTGTTAGAATGTACCCAGTGTTTCCCTAACAAGGTCTGATATTAACATACTGTTAGAATGTACCCAGTGTTTCCCTAACAAGGTCTGATATTAACATACTGTTAGAATGTACCCAGTGTTTCTCTAACAAGGTCTGATATTAACATACTGAATGTACCCAGTGTTTCTCTAACAAGGTCTGATATTAACATACTGTTAGAATGTACCCAAGTGTTTAACATCTGTTGAATGTACCCAGTGTTTCTCTCAAGGTCTGATATTAACATACTGTTAGAATGTACCCAGTGTTTCCCTAACAAGGTCTGATATTAACATACTGTTAGAATGTACCCAGTGTTTCCCTAACAAGGTCTGATATTAACATACTGTTAGAATGTACCCAGTGTTTCCCTAACAAGGTCTGATATTAACATTAGAAACATAGGTCTGATATTAACATAGAATGTACCCAGTGTTTCCTAACAAGGTCTGATATTAACATACTGTTAGAATGTACCCAGTGTTTCTCTAACAAGGTCTGATATTAACATACTGTTAGAATGTACCCAGTGTTTCTCTAACAAGGTCTGATATTAACATACTGTTAGAATGTACCCAGTGTTTCCCTAACAAGGTCTGATATTAACATACTGTTAGAATGTACCCAGTGTTTCCCTAACAAGGTCTGATATTAACATACTGAATGTACCCAGTGTTTCCCTAACAAGGTCTGATATTAACATACTGTTAGAATGTACCCAGTGTTTCCCTAACAAGGTCTGATATTAACATACTGAATGTACCCAGTGTTTCCCTAACAAGGTCTGATATTAACATACTGAATGTACCCAGTGTTTCCCTAACAAGGTCTGATATTAACATACTGTTAGAATGTACCCAGTGTTTCTCTAACAAGGTCTGATATTAACATACTGTTAGAATGTACCCAGTGTTTCCCTAACAAGGTCTGATATTAACATACTGATATTAACATACTGTTAGAATGTACCCAGTGTTTCCCTAACAAGGTCTGATATTAACATACTGTTAGAATGTACCCAGTGTTTCCCTAACAAGGTCTGATATTAACATACTGAATGTACCCAGTGTTTCTCTAACAAGGTCTGATATTAACATACTGTTAGAATGTACCCAGTGTTTCTCTAACAAGGTCTGATATTAACATACTGTTAGAATGTACCCAGTGTTTCCCTAACAAGGTCTGATATTAACATACTGAATGTACCCAGTGTTTCTCTAACAAGGTCTGATATTAACATACTGTTAGAATGTACCCAGTGTTTCTCTAACAAGGTCTGATATTAACATACTGTTAGAATGTACCCAGTGTTTCTCTAACAAGGTCTGATATTAACATACTGAATGTACCCAGTGTTTCCCTAACAAGGTCTGATATTAACATACTGTTAGAATGTACCCAGTGTTTCCCTAACAAGGTCTGATATTAACATACTGTTAGAATGTACCCAGTGTTTCCCTAACAAGGTCTGATATTAACATACTGTTAGAATGTACCCAGTGTTTCCCTAACAAGGTCTGATATTAACATACTGAATGTACCCAGTGTTTCCCTAACAAGGTCTGATATTAACATACTGTTAGAATGTACCCAGTGTTTCCCTAACAAGGTCTGATATTAACATACTGTTAGAATGTACCCAGTGTTTCCCTAACAAGGTCTGATATTAACATACTGAATGTACCCAGTGTTTCTCTAACAAGGTCTGATATTAACATACTGTTAGTGAATGTACCCAGTGTTTCTCTAACAAGGTCTGATATTAACATACTGTTAGAATGTACCCAGTGTTTCCCTAACAAGGTCTGATATTAACATACTGAATGTACCCAGTGTTTCTCTAACAAGGTCTGATATTAACATACTGTTAGAATGTACCCAGTGTTTCTCTAACAAGGTCTGATATTAACATACTGTTAGAATGTACCCAGTGTTTCCCTAACAAGGTCTGATATTAACATACTGAATGTACCCAGTGTTTCCCTAACAAGGTCTGATATTAACATATTAACATACTGTTAGAATGTACCCAGTGTTTCCCTAACAAGGTCTGATATTAACATACTGTTAGAATGTACCCAGTGTTTCCCTAACAAGGTCTGATATTAACATACTGTTAGAATGTACCCAGTGTTTCCCTAACAAGGTCTGATATTAACATACTGTTAGAATGTACCCAGTGTTTCCCTAACAAGGTCTGATATTAACATACTGTTAGAATGTACCCAGTGTTTCCCTAACAAGGTCTGATATTAACATACTGTTAGAATGTACCCAGTGTTTCTCTAACAAGGTCTGATATTAACATACTGTTAGAATGTACCCAGTGTTTCAAGGTCTGATATTAACATAGGTCAGTGATATTAACATACTGTTAGAATGTACCCAGTGTTTCTCTAACAAGGTCTGATATTAACATACTGTTAGAATGTACCCAGTGTTTCCCTAACAAGGTCTGATATTAACATACTGTTAGAATGTACCCAGTGTTTCTCTAACAAGGTCTGATATTAACATACTGTTAGAATGTACCCAGTGTTTCCCTAACAAGGTCTGATATTAACATACTGAATGTACCCAGTGTTTCTCTAACAAGGTCTGATATTAACATACTGTTAGAATGTACCCAGTGTTTCCCTAACAAGGTCTGATATTAACATACTGTTAGAATGTACCTAACAGGTGTTTCCTAACAAGGTCTGATATTAACATACTGTTAGAATGTACCCAGTGTTTCTCTAACAAGGTCTGATATTAACATACTGTTAGAATGTACCCAGTGTTTCCCTAACAAGGTCTGATATTAACATACTGTTAGAATGTACCCAGTGTTTCCCTAACAAGGTCTGATATTAACATACTGAATGTACCCAGTGTTTCTCTAACAAGGTCTGATATTAACATACTGTTAGAATGTACCCAGTGTTTCCCTAACAAGGTCTGATATTAACATACTGTTAGAATGTACCCAGTGTTTCCCTAACAAGGTCTGATATTAACATACTGTTAGAATGTACCCAGTGTTTCCTAACAAGGTCTGATATTAACATACTGTTAGAATGTACCCAGTGTTTCTCTAACAAGGTCTGATATTAACATACTGTTAGAATGTACCCAGTGTTTCCCTAACAAGGTCTGATATTAACATACTGTTAGAATGTACCCAGTGTTTCTCTAACAAGGTCTGATATTAACATACTGAATGTACCCAGTGTTTCTCTAACAAGGTCTGATATTAACATACTGTTAGAATGTACCCAGTGTTTCTCTAACAAGGTCTGATATTAACATACTGTTAGAATGTACCCAGTGTTTCCCTAACAAGGTCTGATATTAACATACTGTTAGAATGTACCCAGTGTTTCCCTAACAAGGTCTGATATTAACATACTGTTAGAATGTACCTGTTAGAATGTGTTTCCCTAACAAGGTCTGATATTAACATACTGTTAGAATGTACCCAGTGTTTCTCTAACAAGGTCTGATATTAACATACTGTTAGAATGTACCCAGTGTTTCTCTAACAAGGTCTGATATTAACATACTGTTAGAATGTACCCAGTGTTTCTCTAACAAGGTCTGATATTAACATACTGTTAGAATGTACCCAGTGTTTCCCTAACAAGGTCTGATATTAACATACTGTTAGAATGTACCCAGTGTTTCTCTAACAAGGTCTGATATTAACATACTGAATGTACCCAGTGTTTCCCTAACAAGGTCTGATATTAACATACTGTTAGAATGTACCCAGTGTTTCCCTAACAAGGTCTGATATTAACATACTGTTAGAATGTACCCAGTGTTTCCCTAACAAGGTCTGATATTAACATACTGAATGTACCCAGTGTTTCCCTAACAAGGTCTGATATTAACATACTGTTAGAATGTACCCAGTGTTTCTCTAACAAGGTCTGATATTAACATACTGTTAGAATGTACCCAGTGTTTCCCTAACAAGGTCTGATATTAACATACTGTTAGAATGTACCCAGTGTTTCCCTAACAAGGTCTGATATTAACATACTGTTAGAATGTACCCAGTGTTTCCCTAACAAGGTCTGATATTAACATACTGAATGTACCCAGTGTTTCTCTAACAAGGTCTGATATTAACATACTGTTAGAATGTACCCAGTGTTTCTCTAACAAGGTCTGATATTAACATACTGTTAGAATGTACCCAGTGTTTCCCTAACAAGGTCTGATATTAACATACTGAATGTACCCAGTGTTTCCCTAACAAGGTCTGATATTAACATACTGTTAGAATGTACCCAGTGTTTCCCTAACAAGGTCTGATATTAACATACTGTTAGAATGTACCCAGTGTTTCTCTAACAAGGTCTGATATTAACATACTGTTAGAATGTACCCAGTGTTTCTCTAACAAGGTCTGATATTAACATACTGAATGTACCCAGTGTTTCCCTAACAAGGTCTGATATTAACATACTGTTAGAATGTACCCAGTGTTTCCCTAACAAGGTCTGATATTAACATACTGTTAGAATGTACCCAGTGTTTTAACAAGGTCTGATATTAACAAGGTCTGATATTAACATACTGTTAAGAATGTACCCAGTGTTTCTCTAACAAGGTCTGATATTAACATACTGAATGTACCCAGTGTTTCCCTAACAAGGTCTGATATTAACATACTGTTAGAATGTACCCAGTGTTTCCCTAACAAGGTCTGATATTAACATACAAGGTCTGATATTTGAATGTACCCAGTGTTTCTCTAACAAGGTCTGATATTAACATACTGTTAGAATGTACCCAGTGTTTCTCTAACAAGGTCTGATATTAACATACTGTTAGAATGTACCCAGTGTTTCCCTAACAAGGTCTGATATTAACATACTGAATGTACCCAGTGTTTCTCTAACAAGGTCTGATATTAACATACTGTAATGTACCCAGTGTTTCCCTAACAAGGTCTGATATTATTAACATACTGATATTAACATAGAATGTACCCAGTGTTTCCCTAACAAGGTCTGATATTAACATACTGTTAGAATGTACCCAGTGTTTCTCTAACAAGGTCTGATATTAACATACTGTTAGAATGTACCCAGTGTTTCCTAACAAGGTCTGATATTAACATACTGTTAGAATGTACCCAGTGTTTCCCTAACAAGGTCTGATATTAACATACTGTTAGAATGTACCCAGTGTTTCTCTAACAAGGTCTGATATTAACATACTGTTAGAATGTACCCAGTGTTTCCCTAACAAGGTCTGATATTAACATACTGTTAGAATGTACCCAGTGTTTCCCTAACAAGGTCTGATATTAACATACTGTTAGAATGTACCCAGTGTTTCCCTAACAAGGTCTGATATTAACATACTGTTAGAATGTACCCAGTGTTTCCCTAACAAGGTCTGATATTAACATACTGTTAGAATGTACCCAGTGTTTCCCTAACAAGGTCTGATATTAACATACTGTTAGAATGTACCCAGTGTTTCTCTAACAAGGTCTGATATTAACATACTGAATGTACCCAGTGTTTCTCTAACAAGGTCTGATATTAACATACTGTTAGAATGTACCCAGTGTTTCCCTAACAAGGTCTGATATTAACATACTGTTAGAATGTACCCAGTGTTTCCCTAACAAGGTCTGATATTAACATACTGTTAGAATGTACCCAGTGTTTCCCTAACAAGGTCTGATATTAACATACTGTTAGAATGTACCCAGTGTTTCCCTAACAAGGTCTGATATTAACATACTGTTAGAATGTACCCAGTGTTTCCCTAACAAGGTCTGATATTAACATACTGTTAGAATGTACCCACCTAACAAGGTCTGATATTAACATACTAGAATGTACCCAGTGTTTCCTAACAAGGTCTGATATTAACATACTGTTAGAATGTACCCAGTGTTTCTCTAACAAGGTCTGATATTAACATACTGTTAGAATGTACCCAGTGTTTCCTAACAAGGTCTGATATTAACAACAAGGTCTGATATTAACATACTGTTAGAATGTACCCAGTGTTTCCCTAACAAGGTCTGATATTAACATACTGAATGTACCCAGTGTTTCCCTAACAAGGTCTGATATTAACATACTGTTAGAATGTACCCAGTGTTTCCCTAACAAGGTCTGATATTAACATGTTGAATGTACCCAGTGTTTCCCTAACAAGGTCTGATATTAACATACTGTTGAATGTACCCAGTGTTTCCCTAACAAGGTCTGATATTAACATACTGAATGTACCCAGTGTTTCTCTAACAATGATATTAACATACCCAGTGTTTCTCTAACAAGGTCTGATATTAACATACTGTTAGAATGTACCCAGTGTTTCCCTAACAAGGTCTGATATTAACATACTGTTAGAATGTACCCAGTGTTTCTCTAACAAGGTCTGATATTAACATACTGTTAGAATGTACCCAGTGTTTCCCTAACAAGGTCTGATATTAACATACTGTTAGAATGTACCCAGTGTTTCTCTAACAAGGTCTGATATTAACATACTGTTAGAATGTACCCAGTGTTTCCCTAACAAGGTCTGATATTAACATACTGTTAGAATGTACCCAGTGTTTCCCTAACAAGGTCTGATATTAACATACTGAATGTACCCAGTGTTTCCCTAACAAGGTCTGATATTAACATACTGTTAGAATGTACCCAGTGTTTCTCTAACAAGGTCTGATATTAACATACTGTTAGAATGTACCCAGTGTTTCCCTAACAAGGTCTGATATTAACATACTGTTAGAATGTACCCAGTGTTTCTCTAACAAGGTCTGATATTAACATACTGTTAGAATGTACCCAGTGTTTCTCTAACAAGGTCTGATATTAACATACTGTTAGAATGTACCCAGTGTTTCTCTAACAAGGTCTGATATTAACATACTGTTAGAATGTACCCAGTGTTTCCCTAACAAGGTCTGATATTAACATACTGAATGTACCCAGTGTTTCCCTAACAAGGTCTGATATTAACATACTGAATGTACCCAGTGTTTCTCTAACAAGGTCTGATATTAACATACTGTTAGAATGTACCCAGTGTTTCCCTAACAAGGTCTGATATTAACATACTGTTAGAATGTACCCAGTGTTTCTAACAAGGTCTAACAAGGTCTGATATTAACATACTGTTAGAATGTACCCAGTGTTTCCCTAACAAGGTCTGATATTAACATACTGTTAGAATGTACCCAGTGTTTCCCTAACAAGGTCTGATATTAACATACTGTTAGAATGTACCCAGTGTTTCTCTAACAAGGTCTGATATTAACATACTGTTAGAATGTACCCAGTGTTTCCCTAACAAGGTCTGATATTAACATACTGTTAGAATGTACCCAGTGTTTCTCTAACAAGGTCTGATATTAACATACTGAATGTACCCAGTGTTTCTCTAACAAGGTCTGATATTAACATACTGTTAGAATGTACCCAGTGTTTCTCTAACAAGGTCTGATATTAACATACTGTTAGAATGTACCCAGTGTTTCCCTAACAAGGTCTGATATTAACATACTGTTAGAATGTACCCAGTGTTTCTCTAACAAGGTCTGATATTAACATACTGTTAGAATGTACCCAGTGTTTCTCTAACAAGGTCTGATATTAACATACTGAATGTACCCAGTGTTTCCCTAACAAGGTCTGATATTAACATACTGAATGTACCCAGTGTTTCCCTAACAAGGTCTGATATTAACATACTGAATGTACCCAGTGTTTCCCTAACAAGGTCTGATATTAACATACTGA